>NW_026901350.1:0-36921 GCF_033783945.1 Neopsephotus bourkii | reverse complement strand
GATAGCAGGTACTAGTCTGTTCAATAGTATTCTTGCAAGAATTTTTCCATCAATGGAGAGCAGAGTTATACCACGGTAGTTTGAGCAGTCTGACTTTACACCTTTTTTCTTATACAGAGTGACGATGATTGCATCACGAAAGTCTGACGGTATTTTGCCTTGTTCCCAACAGCACACAACTAGCTCACGAAATTTAGTGTGAAGTGCTTGGCCTCCATGCTTCCATATTTCAGGTGGGACTCCGTCAACCCCAGCTGCCTTGCCAGTTTTCACCTGCTGTATGGCCTTAAGAGTCTCCCCCATGGTAGAGGCTAAATCCAATTCGTTTTTCACCGGATGTTGCAGAATGTGCTGGATTCCTTCGCCTTGGACTACAGGATTTGCACTAAAGAGGGTTTGAAAATGTTCAGACCAACGATTCAGGATGGAGGTTTTATCTGTAAGAAACGTTTGGCCATCTGCACCAAGTAAGGGGCTTTGAACCTGGAATGTGGGTCCATACACTGCCTTCAGAGCCTCATAGAATCCTCTGTGGTCACCCAAATCTGCACATAGTTGAGTCTTTTCTGCTAGGTTGACCCACCACTTGTTCTGGATGTCTCTAAGTTTCTGTTGGAGTTTGCTACATGCAAGACGAAAGGCTGCTTTTCTTACATGGCAGAGTGGCTGAGCGAGGTGTGCTTGATGAGCAGATCTCTTTTTTGTCAGCAATTCCTGGACCTCCTGGTTGCTATCGTCAAACCAGTCTTTGTTTTTCTTTGAGGAGAACCCAATGGATTCTACGGAGGACTGCAGGATGCTGTTTTTGATATGTTGCCAAAGCGCTTCAGGAGAAGAATCTATAAGTTGGTCTTCAAGCCTAGTTTGAAGGTTAGCCTGAAAGCTGTCCCTCACTGCAGCTATTTGAAGATTATCAACATTGAGCCTCCTCCTTGGAATGCCACCCCTCTTAGGTTTGGGCTTGAAGTGGAAATTAAGTTTGCAACGCACAAGGCGGTGATCTGTTTGGCATTCTGCACTAGGCATCACTCTGGTCTGGCAGACATCACGAATATTTCTCTGGCGCACTAAAACATAGTCAATATGGTGCCAATGTTTAGATCGAGGATGCATCCAGGTTGTCTTCGAGCTGTCTTTCTGCTGGAAGACAGTGTTGGTGATGGTAAGCTGTTGCTCTGCACAGAACTCTAGTAAGAGATGACCGTTATCATTGCAGCTGCCAACACCGTGCTTGCCTAATCTTCTTGGGGTGCAGGTTGGTAGAGGACTACTGTCTTCTTCAAGCTTACTTCCAGCCCAAAAACCTCAGCCGCCTCCGCAAAGCAAGATGTTAAACGCTGCAGAGCTGCTTCTGTGTGGGCAACAAGGGCGGCATCATCAGCAAAGAGCAGTTCACGGACAAGATGGTTTAGGGTCTTAGTGTGGGCCTTCAGTCGCCTTAGATTGAATAGGCTACCATCGGTACAATATCGAATATAAATGCCGTCTTGTTCGTCGAGGTCTGCTGTAGCCCTTTGGAGCATCATGCTGAAGAAGATTGTGAATAAGGTCAGTGCGAGAACACAACTTTGTTTCATACCATTGGTTATTGGGAAAGGCTCAGAGAGTGCATCACCATACCTGACTTGGCCTTGCTGATCCTCATGTAACAGAATAATCATTTTGAGGAACTTGGGGGGACAACCTAATTGTTCTAAGATCAGCCACAAGCCTTTCCTGCTCACAGTGTCAAAAGCTTTGATGAGGTCAACGAAAGTTACGTATAACCTCTTATTCTGTTCTCTACACTTTTCTTGCAATTGTCTGAGAACAAATATCATGTCTGTGGTACTTCTATTAGCCCTGAAACCACACTGACTTTCAGGTAGAAGTTCTTCTGCGATAGCAGGTACTAGTCTGTTCAATAGTATTCTTGCAAGAATTTTACCAGCAATGGAGAGCAGAGTTATACCACGGTAGCTTGAGCAGTCTGACTTGACACCTTTTTTCTTATACAGAGTGACGATGATTGCGTCACGAAAGTCTGACGGTATTTTGCCTTGTTCCCAACAGCACACAACTAGCTCATGAAATTTAGCGTGAAGTGCTTGGCCTCCATGCTTCCATATTTCAGGTGGGACTCCGTCAACCCCAGCTGCCTTGCCAGTTTTCACCTGCTGTATGGCCTTAAGAGTCTCTCCCATGGTAGGGGCTAAATCCAATTCATTTTTCACCGGATGTTGCAGAATGTGCTGGATTCCTTCGCCTTGGACTACATGATTAGCACTAAAGAGGGTTTGAAAATGTTCAGACCAATGATTCAGGATGGAGATTTTATCTGTAAGAAGCATTTGGCCATCTGCACCAAGTAAGGGGCTTTGAACCTGGAATGTGGGTCCATACACTGCCTTCAGAGCCTCATAGAATACTCTGTGGTCACCCAAATCTGCACATAGTTGAGTCTTTTCTGCTAGGTTGAGCCACCACTTGTTCTGGATGTCTCTCAGTTTCTGTTGGGGTTTGCTACATGCAAGACGAAAGGCTGATTTTCTTACATGGCAGAGTGGCTGAGCAAGGTGTGCTTGATGAGCAGATCTCTTTTTTGTCAGCAATTCCTGGACCTCCTGGTTGCTATCGTCAAACCAGTCTTTGTTTTTCTTGGAGGAGAACCCAATAGATTCTACAGAGGACTGCAGGATGCTGTTTTTGATATGTTGCCAAAGCGCTTCAGGAGAAGAATCTATAAGTTGGTCTTCAAGCCTCGTTTGAAGGTTAGCCTGAAAGCTGTCCCTCACTGCAGCTATTTGGAGATTATCAACATTGAGCCTCCTCCTCGGAATGCCGCCCCTCTTAGGTTTGGGCTTGAAGTGGAAATTAAGTTTGCAACGCACAAGGCGGTGGTCTGTTTGGCATTCTGCACTAGGCATCACTCTGGTCTGGCAGACATCACGAATATTTCTCTGGCGCACTAAAACATAATCAATAAGGTGCCAGTGTTTAGATCGAGGATGCATCCAGGTTGTCTTCCAGCTGTCTTTCTGCTGGAAGATAGTGTTGGTGATGGTAAGCTGTTGCTCTGCACAGAACTCTAGTAAGAGATGACCGTTATCATTGCAGCTGCCAACACCGTGCTTGCCTAGTACTCCTTTCCAGGCTTCAAAGTTCTTTCCTACTCGGGCATTGAAGTCACCAAGGATTATGATCTTATCTTCTATAGGAACTTTCTGAGTGAGGTGACGCAGGTCGGAGTAGAATTTTTCTTTTTCTGCAGGGTCAGCTTGCAGAGTTGGAGCATATATGCTGAAAAGAACAACGTGTTGCTTATTGTGTAGTGGAAGACGTAAGGAGATAATACGATCGGAATGACCTATCAGCAAATTTTCAAGTTTAGAGATGATGGAGTTTTTAATCATGAAGCTGACTCCAGAAAGATGACTTTCAGTTTTGGGTTTGCCTGACCAGTAGAGTGTATAGCCAGCACCATGTTCTTTGAGGCTACCTTCCTCATGAAGGCGAACTTCACTGAGTGCAGCAACATCGATGTTAAGAGGTGACAATTCATGGGCAATTAGCACAGAACGGCGCTCAGGACACCCACTGTTCACTGTATCAAGCATGGATCTGATGTTCCAACATGCGAGTGTCAATCTGGACACACCTTTGGAGGAAGGTGTATGCCTTTGTCTCTTTGTTTTTAATTGACCGCAATAGAAGATGCCTGTTGGCCACGGCTAGCCAAACAGGTGGAGGGGGAGATGAGCTTTGGTTAGGCCACCTTTTCTAGGCCTCTCTCCATATGGAGCAAGCAGTGCTGTCCTTGAAAAAGGCTGCTTGGTCATTCAGGATGCTGCCGAACAAGACTGTCATCTCCTGGGTCAGACTTGAGCGACCAATGTCCTGAACCGCCTGCATGCAGGGTTGGGTCTGCGACTTCCAGTACACCTTATCACCTGCCATTTCGTCCCTCGCCTGTCACTACAGGGCTTTGCAAGTGTGGGTAAACCCTTCGGGTCTGCGCAGTGGATTTATTTTAGGTGAGGCACAGAGTGCACAGAACTGGCCTCACCCTTTACAATTGAGGTTTATCTGCCAGGGCCTAGCGAGCTTGGACAGTGACAGCAAAGTCCTCAGGTCGTAGGTTTAATTAGAGTATCCTTCTCTTAGATGGATGGCCTTACAGGGCTACACGAGCTCCATGTGCCCGGGTTTGAAGATGGAGTTATCCTTCTCCTAGGATGGTTGCCCGAAGGCTAGTGAGCCCATCCTGCCCATGGATGCACTTTGTCTGACCCTTCATTTGAGAGCTGACTGGCATGGGAGACCCTACCGGAAGCATAAGCCACCACCAGCATAACTCCCAACTTCACAAGGGCACGCAAGCTCTTTCCCCACGACAAGGGGTTGTCCGTGAAAGAGACCAATAATAGTAATGATAAAGGAAATAACAAGGGAAGAGAATACAACACCTCATCACCAGGTGACCGATAACTCGCCCCCCCAGCCCAACCAAGCACCGACCGATACCTCCTCCAACCCTGCAGTCCACTCCGCCCTTCCGGGTAACTCCCAGTTACCTCCAGGGTATGACGTGCTGTGGTATGGAATACCTCTTTGGTCAGTTTGGGTCAGGTGTCCTGTCTCTGCTTCCTCCCGGCTTCCCCTCCTCCCTGGCAGAGCATGAGGCTCACAAAGTCCTTGGCCAAACCAAAACATCATTTTTTTCAGCTCTGTTCCCAGCCCGAAAGTCAAAACACAGCACTGCACCAGCTACCAAGAAAAACGACTGCCACTGTTAAACCCAGGACACGCACTGATGTTTTTAGATGCTGCTAAGTAATGTTTATGCCAACCAAGGACTTTTTAAGTCTCATGCTCTGAAAGTGAGGAGGGACATGGGAAGCTGGGAGGAAGCATAGACAGGACACCTGAGAAAAAAATAGCCAAATCCCATAGGTAGATTGGTGGGAAATTTTGCTGCCAAGAAAAAATGATGGCCTTTCATGTACAGCTTACAAGATCTCCATGGAACTTGAAATATAAATGAAGACTTCAATTATTATACCTAACATTCCTGTCAAAGGAAATGAAGGGCTTTATAGATAATCCGTAGTCTTTTGCCTGGATTTCCCCTTGATGTGGGGAGTGAATTTAACTTTTGGTGTTCTATCTCTGAACTGGGCTCTTAAACCGAGAACCAATAACAGCGTAAGTCACCAGGTATGGGGCTCATTTCACTTAGCCTTCGATGCCTAGTGATTTTAACCTTGTGCCCTGATTATAGTCACCTCAACCTGCCTTTAAAGCCTGTGGATAATTCCTCTGACTCATCTTAAGTCCTTATTTTAGGATGAAGTTAATCATCTTTCCTGTTAGGGTGGTGAGGCACTGGAATAGGTTGCCCAGGGAGGTTGCGAATGCTCCATCCCTGGCGGTGCTCAAGGCCAGGTTGAACAAGGCCTTGGGTGATATGGTTTAGAGCGAGGTGTCCCTGCCCATGGCAGGGGGGTTGGAACTTGATGATCTTAAGGTCCTTTCCAACCCTAACTATTCTATGACTCCATACCACAGCCCGTCATGCCCAGTATATAAAAGGGGAGAACGTAGCCGGAAGGCCCAGATCACTGCTCAGGTTGTTAGAAAAGGGCGAAGTTCTTAAGATAAAATAATCATATAAAATAGTAGAAATGATTATATTAGAGAAATTTATAAATCAATAGTGTGGTTTTGTATATTAGGAAATGTAACTTTGTAGCTTGGTTTGCGGTCTTGTATCATGGTTACTCTATAACAAATGTTACAATGGTAGTCTTGGTAGCAAAAGCTAACATACCCATATATGGTGAAGGGTATACGGGTGAATTTAGAGAAGTATATTGTGAAACTCTACCCAAGCAGAACCTAGGGAAGATAAGAGAATGCTGGCGTCCACATAATGGTTGGGACATGTCCAAAGAACGGAAAGGTGAAAAGGACATAGCGAGGAAGATTTCCTACTTCATCCGAGGAAGACACCTTACTTCATCAGGACGACCACCAGAGGGGGCTGCGCAAGCGCAGAGGAGGCTGATGTAGTAATAGACTGATGTGGTAATCCTTGATGCATATGTATAAGTCAGTGATGTAATCTGCACTGAATAGTGTATAAATTGCAGACACGATGTGACGGGGGTTGAAGCCAGATTTGGGCACATGCCCCTGGTTTCCCAGCGCTGCAATAAAGCACCTCATATAACCATTCCGGTGGTTATGTGTCAGTTCTTACGCTAACATTTTGGCAACCCAGATGGGACCTCGCAGGCATTACTGAGGAGGATCGCGTTTCGGTCCTGCTCCAGCCGGCACCGAGAGATTCTCGGGGAGCCATCGACCGCGACCGACCTCCGCTTCTCACGACAGACCTCAGATACTGTAAGGAAGGTGCTTTTTCTTTTTTCTGATTCAGTCACAGTGCTGATATTGTAAAGTATGGTTTGGTAATTATGGTACCGAATTTTGGTAAAGTGTAAGAGTACAGACTTCTGATAAGCTTGACTGTAGGCGAAGCCTGCTTGGTTTGGTGAAATTTTGGCTTCGAAATGTCTACCAGAGACATGTGGTGAAAGCTGCATCTGGCCTCGTGAAGTCTGACTTGGTAAAGCCTGCCTGTTAGACGCGGCGAAATCTGCGCTTGGTTGGGGCTAGGGAGCTCCCGGGGTAAAAGCCTAGGCGCCGTCCGTTAGACAGTAGCGAAAGCTCTGCAGGTTCGGCAAACGTGGTATTGGTATTGGTATTTGTGCTGCGGGATCAGCATCTGTCTGGCTAAATATTGTAACTTAGTGGTGAGTGTGTGGTGTGTGTGGAAGAGAGAGAAAAAAAAGAAAAAAAAGAAAAAAAAAGAAAAAAAAAAGAAAGGAAAAAAGAGAAAAAGGAAAAAAAAGGGAAAAATAATAAAATGCTGTCGGTTCCCAAGTCATCTCCATTAGGCTGTATTTTAAGCCATTGAAAGGAGGGTGGATTTGGGCAGAGTATGCTGAAAAGCAAATTAATTGATTATTCTAATGTATGGTGGACACAGTATGAACTGAGGGATCAGGAGAAATGGCCTGAAAATGGGACTTTACAGTATAATACTATACTGCAGTTGATGTTATATTGTAACAGGAAAGAAAAATGGGATGAGGTATTATACATAAATCTTTTCTTTGCTTTAAGAAATAATGATGAGTGGCAAAAATCTTGTGAAATAATGGGTGTAAAGGTAAATGTTAATGAACAGCATAAGGAATGTGTTACTGAGAAAAATGTATGAAGTGCCTTGTTTTAGACAATAGCCTATAACACCAGAGGGATATTAAAAGTTTGGATTTGGCAGTCACTCCGTCAGCCCCACAGGCATTAAATGAAGAAAGGGGGGAGAAGATGACAGTGATAGTGATCTCGAGAGTCTGGGTAGTTGCGAGTGTAAAAGAGATCAGAAAGCAAGCCTCCCCATTACCCCAGTCTTGCATAGAACTTGCCAGAGGGGAAATCAAAAAGAAAAGTGCAGGCTCAGATGTCCAGAGGAGTGCTTGCGCCTTTAAGACACGGAGTTGGAACAGAAGGACTGGTGTACATTGAAGTACCCTTCTCACCTGGAGATTTAGTTATCTGGAAACAATCAGCAGCAGAATTTGTTGGCAGTAATCCAGGGGAGAGAACAGGGTCTCTCTAACCCTAGAGGAAGAGGATTTTGTAATCCAAAAGTAGGAATGAATGTAGAAAGGTTAGGATATAATCAATGTGCATACTGCAAACGGGAAGGACACTGGAAAAAGGAATGTCCATTGAGGGGAAGACAATTTATGTCCCCAAGGAACCCTTTCGTGGGATCGGAAGCGGCTCAGGCAATGGTGCTGGGGGAGTATAATAATCAAAGTTGACTAACCGAAGCAAAGAATAAGGAGCCCTTTGTGAAAATGCAGTTAGGAGAGAAAGAAGTAAAATTTTTAGTGGACACAGGGGCTACCTATTCGGTTTTAAATTATTTGCATGGAAGGTTAGGGAAGAAAACAACTACAATTGTAGGAGCCACAGGGAAGGAGGAAACATGGCCATTCCTACAACCCCTAGACTTGCGTTTTGGGGGGAAAGAATTGACATATGAATTTTTGTATATGCCTGAATGTCCTGTTCCACTTTTAGGATGAGACTTATTAGCTAAATTGGATGCAACAATTGTTTTTGAAAATGGTGAATTGACCATGCAGGTTCCGGAATCTAAGGCAGGACAAATTTTGGTTCTGAAAAATAAACTCATTGCTTGGATTCTGGAGGAAGTAGAACAAGCTGTAATACTGACAGTTTGGGAAACAGGAATTCCAGGAAAATCAAAAACTGCTCAACCAGTAATAGTGGAATTAAAGGATGAAGCTAGGCCGGTAAGAGTTAAACAATATCCCCTGAAATTAGAAGCAAGATACAGGATTATAAAAACAATTGAGAAATTTTTAAGATATCAGATTTTAGAGGAATGTGAATCAGAGTATAACACCCCAATTTTTCCGGTAAAGAAACCTAATGGTGAGTATAGGTTGGTCCATGATTTGAGAGCCATAAACGAGATAACAAAAGATATATACCCAGTGGTCGCAAACCCTTATACATTGTTAACATCTGTGAAGGAAAAGCATAAATGGTTTACAGTGATTGATTTAAAAGATGCCTCCTTCTGCATTCCTCTTGACAAAAGTAGCAGGAAACTGTTTGCATTCAAATGGGAAAACCCACAGAATGGACGAAAGACACAATTAACATGGACCAGATTCCCACAGGGATTCAAAAACAGTCCAACACTCTTCGGAAACCAGTTAGCCAAGGAACTGGAAGCGTGGACCACTCAAGGAAAAGTACAGGTACCGAGATCACAGTATCTCCTATTGCAATATGTTGATGACATCTTTATTGCAACAGAACAGCTGTCACTGTGTATAAAGGTAACCATTGAAATTTTAAACCAATTAGGTCTGAACGGGTACAAGGTCTCAAAGGAAAAGGCACAAATTGCATGCACAACTGTGTTGTATTTAGGATGCGAAATTTCACAAGGGCAGCAAAAGCTGGGAATAAATCGCATAGAGGCAATTTGTGCCATTCCAGAACCACAGAACTTACATGAATTAAGAACATTTTTGGGCATGGCAGGGTGGTACAAATTATGGATAATGGACTATGGACTCATTGCTAAACCCCTGTATGAGGCCCAAAAATCACCTGTCTTTGTTTGGAATAAATCACAGAAAGAGGCCTTTAAGAAACTGAAAGAGGCGTTAATGAAATCTCCGGCATTGGGACTCCCAGATTTGACAAAGGACTTTCAGTTATTTGTCCATGAGAGACAGAGATTAGTACTGGGAGTGTTGACTCAGAAACTTGGGAGCTGGAAAAGACCAGTAGGATATTTCTCAAAACAACTGGACCCGATAAGTGCGGGGTGGCCTTCATGCTTGAGAGCAGTAGCAGCTACTATTGTTTTGATACAGGAGGCCAGGAAACTGACTTTGGGAAAACACATGGAAGTGTTTGTGCCACATATGGTGACAACCGTCTTGGAACAAAAAGGGGGGTACTGGTTATCTCCTAGCAGAATGATGAAATATCAAGCAATTTTAACAGAACAAGATGATGTGAGTTTAAAGACTACTAACCTGTTAAATCCAGCAGCCTTTCTAGGAGCAGATCTAGAAGGAGGGGCTAACATAAAGTATCAAAAGGAAATTTTAGAATTGATAATTGCTGTGCAAAAGCCTAAACAGGTGGCCGTTATGCACTGCAAAGCACATCAAGGAGGAACTTCAAAGATATCTGAAGGAAATACATTGGCAGACCGGACAGCTCGACAGGTGGCCTGGAAGGTATGGAATATGATGGCACTGATACCTCTCAAGGTAAGCCCACTCCATACCTATCTTTCACAAAATCCAAACTATTCAAAGGAAGATGAGAAATTGGCAGGACTTTTAAGAGCTCAAAAGAACTCTGAAGGATGGTATATAACAATAACTGGACAAGTGATAGTGCCACCGGCAGTAATGCGGAAAATTCTACAGACCTAACATCAGAAATGTCATTGGGGTGCAGAAGCATTAGTAACTTATTTAAAGCAAGGAATAGTTTCCACACAGATGTTAACTATGGCAAAATCAGTGGGATCAAAATGTGAGATTTGTTTGGAAAATAACCCAATAGTGAGGAGGCAAATTGAAATGGGAAGGATCAGAATAGGGATGGAGCCAGGAGATTATTGGCAAGTTGATTTTGTGGAGTTACCAAAGGCACAAGGGTATAAATACCTATTAGTAGGGGTTGACACCTCTTCTGGATGGCCGGAGGCCCTTCCCTGTCGCACTAATCAGGCAAAAGAGACAGTGAAGTGGTTGCTCAAAGAAATCATTCCAAGGTTTGGTGTTCCTTTAGGAATGTCATCAGATAGAGGCCCACACTTTATTGCAACAATAGTACAGGAGACAAGTAAATTATTAGGAATAACATGGAATTTGCATACCCCCTGGAGACCTCAATCTAGTGGGCAACTGGAAAAGATGAATCAGACAATAAAAAGACAAATTAGTAAAATATGTCAAGAGGCCAAAATAAAGTGGCCACAGGCACTGCCTATAGCCTTGTTACGAATCAGAATAAAACCTAGAAGTGGAATGTCAGTAAGCCCCTACGAAATCCTCTATGGAAAACCATATGAGGCGCCAGAACCTAATCCCAATACCCACATTAAAGGAAATCAGGATGTTTACAATTATGTGCTATCACTAGGTAAAACCCTAACCAGATTGAGAAGCACCCTGGTGTGGAACAGGCCATTGTCCTTGGAGAATCCAGTTCATGACATTCAGCCAGGAGATCAAGTATACGTCCGAAACTGGAATGAAGAACTGTTAAAAGAACGGTGGGACGGACCATATCAAGTACTGTTAACCATGTTCAAGGCAGTAAAGGTAGAAGGGGTGGATTTTTAGATACATTATATACAAGTAAAAAGATTCCAAAGGTTTGGGAAACACAGATACTAGGTCCTACAAAACTAAAACTGAAATGTAGATAAGATGTTTGGGTTGATTTATAAAACTTTGATTGTCATTTGGTTATTAACACAGCTGACGGTTGTTCCTATCCTAGGAATTCCTCAGAAAATAAATGTTTTGATACGACTTATAGGACAAGATGCCATTCTGACCTGCAAGTTCACAGACACCATTCTGGTAGGATCAATGCCAATAAGGGTAATTTGGGAAAAGGTAAATAATCCTCCCCAGCATCCAGACCTTATCTTTGACAGTAAGAAACATAAAGCTCAACTGGAGGGTAAATGGAAGCTGAAAGGTGAAGTTAAAAATAGACTCAATGGGCAGAACCAAAATGTAAGGGAAGTGGAATTAAAATTGTCAGACTTAACCTTTGAAGACCAGGGCAGACATCAATGCATTGTAAAAACAAATAGAAGTATAAAATATGTGGAGAGGATATTAATTGTCAACTTTGTAGAAAACTATGGAATGAAAGCAAATCACAAATCTGCAATTGGCTATAGTGAAATTAAAGTTACAGGAAAAAGAACCAAAAGATCAGTGGATCCAACACAAGTAATTCAGATATCCCGTCAAGATCCTGAGGAAAATTTAATGATAGGCCTAATTAAAGATTTTGCAAAAATGAAAAACACAAGTAAAATAACGGCATGCCTACCAATACCAAAGGCAGGAGGAGAACCAATTGAATGGGGAATAATAACCTTTCCACTCCCAGAAATTGAAAATAGTAAAACAGTGTGTAAACAAGTAACTAAAATTGTGCAGGAGGAACAGACAATATATGTCAGACAAAAATGGAAAAGTCCAGGAGATCGTGAGGATTGTCAGAAGTTATTAAATTACGTCTATTCACCAATCGGACGATCTAAAATGTGGGATGGTGTGCATATGACAAAGCTAAGAAAATATTAAAGCCTTGAGAAAAATAGAGTGGGAATGTCAAGATAAAAATAGTTTGAACGAAAGTTGGGACAGTGATTGGTCAACGAGCATTTTGCAGAAATTTCAATATGTGGGAGAAACACCTTGGTGCCTTAAATGGACAGGAAAACAAATACCACACAGAATATCCCGTTCATGGTAACACAGGAGGAAGTTACAAAAGTCCCATGGTGGAATTGTACAAAAATTTTTGACTGTGATTCGGATTTAGAGAAAATTGCCTTACCACCACTAAAAATTGCTTTGATAGCAGGATGTGCATGTCGAGGATTGAAGAGCGGAGGCAAAACCTTAAAAGACCATAAAATTGAAGTAAATTGCAAGTCTTTAACTATACATAGTGTAGGACATTTTGTTTGGGCTGCAAGTGACGGATCTTGGACCACACATTTATTTGTAGATGGTCTTGTCAAGGAAATCACCCTGGGATTACCAACTCTTTGTCCAATTTGGAAAAAGTCACCATTCAAAGACAAGTTAGAAACCCTGCAAATTCGAACAAAAAGAAATGTAGATGATGAGGATACTTGGCAGGAACCCTCCACAGGTACTAAAACAGGATGGGCTATGGAATCTTTATTTGCTCAGGTAGCATCATATTGAAATAGGGAAATGATTTATGATCTAATTGGTCAAACAGAAAGATTAGCCAGAGTAACAGAGAAAGGGTTTAGAGATTTGAACTTACAGTTACAAGCAACAACTAAAATGACTTTGCAGAACAGAATGGCATTAGACATGTTGCTACTTAAAGAACATGGTGTTTGTGAATATTTGAAAGACAGAATAGACCATTGTTGTGTTCATATTCCTAATGTAACTGCAAACATAGAATACGATATTTCCCACTTGACCAAAGTTGAACAAGAAGCGGAAAAAGAAAGGGAGTATATTGAACAAAAGTGGATTGGAGCACTCTTTGACAGTTTGGGCCTTCACCTTACAGGATAAGTATGTTCCCTCGTGCAAACCGTAATTGTAATACTGATTGTATTTCTAATGCTATATCTGATGTATCTTTGTATCCGAAAGGAAATAGCCCGAAGCAGTGCATGGACCCATCGAATTATAGGAGCAGTAACTAGGGAACATCCAAAATACCCCACACCTCCTCCTACTTATCAGGAAACAGCTACCTAAGAGAATGAAAATACTTACTTAAGTTGAGTGAAGTATTTTCAAAGGGGGGAAATATTAGAAAAGGGCGAAGTTTTTAAGATAAAATAATCATATAAAATAGTAGAAATGATTATATTAGAGAAATTTATAAATCAATAGTGTGGTTTTGTATATTAGGAAATGTAACTTTGTAGCTTGGTTTGCGGTCTTGTATCATGGTTACTCTATAACAAATGTTACAATGGTAGTCTTGGTAGCAAAAGCTAACATACCCATATATGGTGAAGGGTATACGGGTGAATTTAGAGAAGTATATTGTGAAACTCTACCCAAGCAGAACCTAGGGAAGATAAGAGAATGCTGGCGTCCACATAATGGTTGGGACATGTCCAAAGAACGGAAAGGTGAAAAGGACATAGCGAGGAAGATTTCCTACTTCATCCGAGGAAGACACCTTACTTCATCAGGACGACCACCAGAGGGGGCTGCGCAAGCGCAGAGGAGGCTGATGTAGTAATAGACTGATGTGGTAATCCTTGATGCATATGTATAAGTCAGTGATGTAATCTGCACTGAATAGTGTATAAATTGCAGACACGATGTGACGGGGGTTGAAGCCAGATTTGGGCACATGCCCCTGGTTTCCCAGCGCTGCAATAAAGCACCTCATATAACCATTCCGGTAGTTATGTGTCAGTTCTTACGCTAACAAGGTCAGGCTGGGTATTGGTCGGCAAGTGATGAGCAATTGTATTGTACATCACTTTTATTTAGTGTTTTGTTCTTTCCTTTTCCCTTTTTGTTTTATATTCTCTCCACATGATATTTCCCTTATCATCATAATTATCAGGGGTAATAGTAGTTGCTTTGAATTATACTTTAATTACTGGACAGTTCTTATACCAACCCGTGGGATTTACATGTTTTCAAACCTCCTCCCCATCCCCCCGGGAGCAGGAGAGGTAAGAAAGGGAGGGACCAAGCGAGCGTCTGCGTGGTTCCAAGTTACCGGCTGGGCTTAAACCATGATGATTGCAGAGAGGATACTGCTGCAAATAAGACTATCAGCAAGATACAGAATAATAGAATAGTTAGGGTTGGAAAGGACCTTAAGATCATCTAGTTTCAACACTCCCTGGTATGGGCATGGTCACCTTCCACAAAACCATGTCACCCAAGACTCCATCAAACCTGGTCTTGAACCCTGCCACAGATGGAGCATTCACAACTTCCTTGGTCAACCCATTCCAGTGCCTCACCACCCTCACAGTAAAGAACTTCCCCTGTTTAAATTTTAACCCGTTAGCCCTTGTCCTATCACTACAGTCCCTGATAAAGACTCCCTCCCCGGCATAACTGTAGGCCCCCTTCAGATACTGGAAGGCTGCAAGGAGGTCTTCACACAGCATTCTCTTCTCCAGACTGAACAGCCCCAACTTTCGCAACCCCCTGATCATCCTTGCGGCCCTCCTCTGGACCTGATCCAACACATCCATGTTCTTTTTATGTTCAGGACACCAGAACTGTACACAGTCTCACAAGAGCAGAGTAGAGGGGCAGGATAACCCCCTTGGACCTGCTGGTCATGCTTCAGCCCAGGATACAGTTGGTTTTCTGGGCTGCAAGCACAGACTGCTGGCTAGTGTTCAGTTTCTCATCGACCAACGCCCCAAGTCCTTCTCCACAGGGTTGCTCTGAATCTCTTCTTTGCCCAACTTGTAGCTGTGCCTGGGATTGCTCCGACCCAGGTGTACGATACTGCACTTGGCTTTGTTGAATTTCATGAGGTCGGCAGTGGCCCACCTACATAGCGCTTCATCCATGGAGTCCTCCTGATCGTGCGGCCTGTAAGAAGATCCCCACACGAATGTCCCGCATTGCTGTTCTCCCTTTGACCCTGACCCACAAGCTCTCTGTTGGCTAATCACCTCTCACCAAACAGAGTTCCATACTCTCCAGCCTATCACTGACATAAATAGCAACTCCCCCTCCCCATCTGCCTGGCCTGTCTTTCCTAAAGAGCCTATAACCTTCCATCCCAACACTCCAGTCACAGAAGCCATCCCACCATGTTTCTGTGATGCCAATGATATCATATCCCTGTAGCAGTGCACATATCTCTAATTCCTCTTTTTTATTCTCCATACTACAGGCATTTGTATATAGACATCTGAGACGAGCTTCAAATAAAGCCAACTCATTAGCTGGAGCGGCTGAAATATCTCTGTATTGCTTCAAGCATTTATTACAGGTGCTAGCAACTGACTGGGGGTGTCCTTAACTCTTCCACAAAAGAGCAAGCACCAGCAGCAGCTACCTTAGAAACTCAGCAAGAGCTTTTCAAACACTAACGTTACAAGCCCTTACCTTCTCAGGAAAGTTTCATCTTATATTGGCTGAATATAAGTCATGAGCACATCAGCTGACAAGAAACAGGCATATTCAGTTGAAGGTCAGACAGTTATTCTGTTCTGAAAGTCAGGGAACGATGTGAGCTGGCAACTTGATACAGCCAAGAAAAGCCAACTACAATGTTGAGATAACTCAGGAGAAGTGTTTACAGCAGAGAAAGGGAACTGCCGTACCAGACACTACAATGAGATACATCTGGACTGCTGCACACAATTCTATCACTCATGTTCAAGAAAAGATAAGCCAATGATGAGAACTAGTTACAAATAAACTAATAGGGAAAACAGAGTTCAACCTCTAGGACAAGAAGAGAACTTGTCTAATTTAGTCTAGCAAAACAAGAAACTTACGAAAGGATCTACGAGCGCTGTGTCTAGATGTTACAGGAGAGCAATAATCTATTTAAATTAGAAGTTAATGTTGACACAATGAAAAAAAAAAAAAAAGCACACAGCCATTTGTTATCTTCGAGAAACTCCTGAAAGGCACATGATGTTCTAAAAGACAGAGAGCAAAGAATAAAGCCCATTACAGACCAGTTAGTTTTTACTCTACTGTTTTTTCCCAGAAATTGCAATTATGTTTTAGGTGCTTACTAACAGCCTACCAGCACAACAATCAACAGGGATCTGTTACCAACAAGTTGTGTCAAGCCAACCAGATTTCTTTCTATGATAGCATAACAGGTCTTGTGGAGAAGAAGTGATTTAGGGGAGGGCAAGAAAGGGGGGGAGTGGGTAAAAAGCTGTCGGGCTGTGGGTTAAACCACGACAACATCACATCTAGCATGACCCTCATATAAATAAACTAGACAAAAACCAGTCTTGATATTTCAGAAAAATTAATGTATTGTAATTCATGAAATCACTCATTAGTTATCCATAGTACTAGTCAATATTTTTATTCAGCATGCTACCCTGTCCAACTACTGAAGATATCAGATATGTAGGCAAGCATACATGAAGGGAATACAAAGGATTTTGAAAGACAGGTTTGGAAGTAAAAAAGTTAACAGATAAAAATTAGCATCACACTCAGACATCTAAACAAAAGCACAATACATAACATAGATTAAGTAACCCCTACTTAGGGCAGACAAAGCCTTGTTTGATGTACTGCATTCACTTCTGAACACCAAAAGGAACAGCTCATGTGAGTATACAGTCCAAAGGAGACCAGTAAGAATTAAGATCCATAAACACACATCCTCTGAGGAAAGGGCAACAGGAATGTATTTTTGTAGTCCAGACAAAAGTCACAGGCAAAAGAGTAATAGCTTTCAAATATGCAAGAGACTGCTGCAAAAACAACTACACTCATCTCCGCCTCCACTTGAGTAAGACAAATAGTATTAGGATTAAGAGATACCAACTGTACAAGAAAAAAAATAAGAAATCAAGTATTAGAATAGACTTCCTGGAGAGATGACATTACATCTTTTATTTCAGTTTGGTTTTAACCACTAGCCAGGAATACATAACTGACTCTGCTTTAGATACAGAACATGAGTGAAATAATCCTTAAAATTATTTCTAGTCCTATTTTTATTAAAACAGTTAATTTGACACTGTGGTCAGTAACAGCATAAGGTGGCACTTGATGAGGCACGGGACACCTTTCAGTATTTAACTGAAGAGGGCATTCTGGATCATTAAATATTTTCATAATGTAGATACAATATTACTATGTAAACAATTCTTTTATCACCTTTATAATAAATATTTTTATAAAGATAAATTACAGATATCATAATGATAAACAAAACCACACCCCAACAACAAACTACTGTGTCCTGTGTTCAGCTGTAGCAGTCATTTTGCTCCCTCTTAGTAGCTGGTACAGTGCTGTGGTTTTGACTTTCAGCCTGGGAAGAACACTGATAAGATCGATGTTTTTAGTTGCTGCTAAGTAATGATTACTCCAATCAAGGACTTTCTCAGTCAAATGCTCTGCCAGGGAGGAGGGGAAGCCAGGAGGAAGCAGAGACAGGACACCTGACCCAAACTAGCCAAAGAGGTATTCCATACCACAGTACATCATGCCCAGTACATAAACTGGGGGCAGTTACCCGGAAGGGCTAGATCACTGCTCAGGTAGGGCTGGGTATCAGTCAGCAGGTAGCAAGTGGTTGTATTCTCTTCCCTTATCATTATTATTACTGGTGGAAGCAGTACTGGTTTTGTATTATACCTTAGTTACTGGACTATTCCTTGGTCAACCTGTGGGAGTTACATTCTTTTGATTCTCCTCCCCATCTCTCCGGGAGCAAACAGCTGCATGGTTCCGAGTTAGTAGCTGGGCTTAAAACACGACAGTTCTTTGTGGCGCTCAACGTGGGGCACAAATGGTTGAGATAATGACATATATGACCAGAGTGTGTCTAATCACATTTGTGATAAGCATTCACTGTTTTCGATTAATAGTTACTTGTCACAATGTTGACTTATCGGCTCTCAAAATTGTTACTCTTGATCCCAGAGTTTCAGCATGTCATACCTGACTTAAGAGAGGGTATTTGCTGTTTTAGTGTTTATCAGCTGGGGGGCCTGGGCTAAGGTTCATGTTTCACTGTACTTTATGGTAATGATTAGTAATGCAATACACTCATTAGTCATGAAACTGGTCTGGCTTCCGTTCGCAGTAGGGTCATCAACTCTATACTTTGGAAAATATATAATGGTAGTGTTTAGCACATGTTTTTCCCCCGCCCCCCCCCCTCAGGTGGTCAACCTATTAAGGAGACATTCCCTTATGTCCCCAGCCCCCCCCACCAGACTATTTACAGCATCATTTGAGAGTTCTTAAGGTTCTGAATGACCTTTGAATACCCTTGAGACCTGCCTGCTGATTGTGATAAGGATCCCCATGTTGGCACACATACAGTGTGTTTTACCCATGACCACTTCATCACATCTCAAAAAATAAGCAGTCGGGTTTGGGTCTTGTCTAGGGTTAGATGACGACATAGGAGAACCAAGAGATTTTACCTGAGGCTGGACAGTCATGAGTAGCAGGGTGTGTGGGAGAGTATGGGCAAGTACCCAGGCCAGTGGGCCCCTCCAGTGCTTTGGAACTTCACCACTGAACAAGTGTAAAATCCAGAAAAAAAAGTAAAACACTTAAATGAGGTGTGTTGCCATTCTGGTCATACCAGAGAGGGACAAATCATGGCAACGTGCTGGGGCCTGGCCTATGCCTACAGAGCTGTTCAACACTATCCAGCACCTTCAAAGGGAAAAAGATGTCTCTGGATCTGATGGCAAAGCAACAGATAGTGCGCCGACTCAAACTCAAAGTACAGCAGCTTCACCAACCCCAGTGACAACTACAGCAGCTACTCAAACGCCAACAGACAACACAGCTGTTGGTGCTACTCAACCCCCAAGCACAGCGGCTGCACCAACACTGACAACAGATACTGCAGCCACTCCAGCCCTAGTGGCAGACACTGTAGGCACTCCAACCACAGTGATAGTCACTACAGTTAAATCAAATGACCAATTTGTGCCAGTATCAGTTGCCCCTGCAAGCAAGGAGAAAAGCAAACAAGAGGCACAAAGATCAGTGAAGAAAGATGAAGAACCAATGCACTTACTACCTGGGACAGCATCTGAACAACAGTTATTATTACGTGGATGAGAGAAAGAGGAAGAAGAAGGGGTGACTTTTTGACCCTAGACCTCAACCGAGCTACAGAATATGCGAAAAGATTTAACCCATCATCCAGAGGAGCAAACCATGTCTTAGCTATTAACAAAAGGCATCCCACTGCTTGAGAAAGAAGATATAGGAGGTACATGCCACAGGCCACCCTATGGTTTTACCTGGGGGAAGATGTAGAAGACATGAGGAAGTGGGACAGAAAACATACCTCAGCTCTAGAGGAATGGGTGCGTGAAGAGTAGAACAAAGGTCAAGGATGATCATCCCATGAAAGCTGTGGCTTCAGTCTATGGCAAGCAGGTTCCCAGATGGAGTGAAATCCATAAACTGATCCGTAGACTGGAGAGGCAAGGAGTGATCAGTAGGACTTGCTCACCCTTTAATAGCTCCAAATGGCCAGTGTGAAAGTCTAATGGAGACTGGAGACTAACAGTAACTATTGTCACCTGAATGAAGTCACATTTACAGGATTATGTGGATCAGATGGCTTGACACATCAGTCCCACAGAAGTATAAGGCTCTAGTAGGTACCGGTGCACAGTGAACCCTGATGCCATCAAGCTATCAAGGAGCAGAAGCCATTTTTATTTCTGGAGTGATAGGATGATCCCAACAGTTGACTGTACTAGAGGCTGAAATCAGCTGGACTGGAAGGAAGAGGCAAAAGCACCCCATTGTGACTGGTCCAGAGGGTCCATGCATCCTTGGCACAGACTACCTCAGAAAAGGGCACTTCAAAGACCCAAAAGGATACCAATGGGCTTCTGGTATTGCTGCTTTGGAGACAGAGGAAATTGAGCAGCTGTCCACCTTGCCTGGTCTCTCATGGGATTCTTCTTGCTGTGGGGGATGCTGAAAGTTGGAAGAACAACAAGCGCCAATCACAACCACAACAGGGCACTGGCAGCAATATCACACCAATCGAGACTACCTGATTCCCATCCATAAGCTGATCCATAGACTGGAGAGCCAAGGAGTGATCAGTAGTACCCACTTACACTTTAGAAATCCCATGCAGCCAATGCAAAAGTCTAATGGAGAGTAGAGACTAACAGTAGATTATTGTGGTCTGAATGAAGTCACATGACGATTGAGTGCTGCCATGCCAGACATGCTAGAACTTCAGTATGAACTAGAGTCAAAGGCAGCCAAGTGGGATGCTACAACTTATACTACCAAAGCTTTTTTCTCAATTTCTTTGGCAGCAGAGTGCAGGCCACAGTTTGCTTTTACTTGAAGGGGTGTCCAGTACACTTGGAACTGACTGCCCCAGGGGTGGAAACACAGTCCTACCATCTGCCATGGACTGATCCAGACTGCACTGGAACAGGGGCAAGCTCCAGAACACCTGCAGTACACTGATGACATTATCATGTGGGGTGATACAGCAGAAGAGGATTTTGAGAAAGGGAGGAAAAGAATCCAAATCCTGCTAAAAGCCGGTTCTGCCATAAAATAGAGTAATTTCAAGGGACCTGCACAGGAGGTTCAATGTTTGTGAATAAAATGGCAGGATGTACATTGCCATATCCCCATAGATGTGATCAAAAAGATAACAGCAATGTCTCCACCAAGTAATAAGAAGCACCAACTTTCTTGGGTGTTGTGGGGTTCTGGAGAATGCTCATACCAAATTACAGTCTGATTGTAAGCCCTCTCTATCATGTGAAATGGAAGAAGAATGATTTTAAATGGGGCCCTGAGCAAAAAAAAACCTTTGAAGAAATTAAACAAAGACAGCTCCTGTAGTAGCCCTTGGACCAGTCCGGACCAGGCCAGATGTAAAAATTTTGCTTTACACCACAGCCGGGGAGAATGGTCCTACCTGGAGACTCTGGCAGAAAGCTCAAGGGGAGACTTGAGGTCAACGTCTCGGCTTTTGGAGTTGGGGATAAAGAGGATCTGAGGCCAGCTATACCCCAATTGAAAGAGATACTGGCAGCCTATGAAGAGGTTTGAGCTGCTTCAGAAGTGACTGGCACTGAAGCACAGCTCCTCCTGTCAACCCAGTCAACCGTGCTGAGCTGAATGTTCAAAGGCAGGGTTACCTCTACACATTATGCAAGCGAGGATACATGGAGTAAGTGGGCTACACTAATCACACAACAAGCTCGAACTGAAAATCCTAGTCATTCAGGACTTCAAGAAATCATCACGGACTGGCCAGAGGGCAAAGATTTTGGAATAGTCACTTGAGGAGGAAGAAGCCCCACCATGTAATAAACTGTCAGAAAGTGAGGAACAATATGCCTTGATTACTGAAAGGTCCTGCCCTATTGTGGGAAAGCATTGGAGATGGAAGGCAGCTACATGGAGTCCCCTGTGACAAGTTGCAGAACCTGCTGAACAAGAGGGTGAACAGAGTCAGTTTGCAGAGATGAAAGCCATCCAGCTGGCCTTGGACACTGCTGAATGAGAAACGTGGCCAGTACTTTATACTGACTCCTGGATGGTGGCAAATGACCTGTGGGGGTGGTTGCAGCAATGGAAGCAGAGCAACTGACAAGGCAGAGGGAAATTCATCTGGGCTGCTTCAGATGGGTCCTGAAGGAGCTGGCAAATGAAGTTGCTAAGCCGCTGGCCACCATATCTGAGAAATCATGGCAGTCAGGTGAAGTTCCCGACAACTGGAAAAAGGGAAATATAACTCCTATTTTCAAGAAAGGGAAAATGGTTGACACAGGCATTTACAGATCAGTCTCACCTCTGTGCCTAGCAAAATCTTGAAGCAGATTCTCCTGGAAGGCATGCTAAGGCACATGAAAAACAACAAGGTGCTGGGTGACAGCCAGCATGGCTTCACTAAGGGGAAATCCTGCCCAACCAATTTGGCAGCCTTCTATGATGGGGCTACAGAACTGACGGACAGCGGTAGAGCAGTTGATGTCATCTACCTGGACTTGTGTAAAGCATTCGACACTATCCCACATGACTTCCTTGTCTCTAAATTGGAGAGACATCAATTTGATGAATGGACCACTCGGTTTATAAAGAACTGGCTGGATGGCTGCACACAAAGAGTTGTGGTCAACGGCTCAATGTCCAGCTGGAGACCAGTAAAAAGTGGTGTCCCTCAGGGATCGGTGTTGGGACCGGTTTTGTTTAACATCTTCGTCGCTGACATGGACAGTGGGATTGAGTGCGCCATCAGCAAGTTTGGCGATGACACCAAGCTGTGTGGTTCGGTTGATATGCTGGAGGGAAGGAATGCCATGCAGAGGGACCTTGACTTGCTTGTGAGGTGGGCTGATGCCAACCTCATGAAGTTTAACCATGCCAAGGGCAAGGTCCTACACTGGGGTCAGAGCAATCCCCGGCACAGCTACAGGTTGGGCAGAGAAGAGATTCAGAGCAGCCCTGCAGAGAAGGATTTGGAGGTGCTGGTCGATGAGAAAAAGAACATGAGCCAGCAGTGTGTGCTTGCAGCCCAGAAAGCCAACCATATCCTGGGGTGCATCAAAAGGAGTGTGACCAGCAGGTTGAAGGAGGTGATCCTGCTTCTTTATTCTGCTCTTGTGAGACCTCACCTGGAGTACTGTGTGCAGTTCTGGTGTCCTCACCATAAAAAGGACATGGAACTGTTGGAACAAGTCCAGAGGAGGGCCACGAGAATGATCAGGTGACTGGAACACCTCCCATATGAAGATAGGCTGAGAAAGTTGGGGCTGTTCAGCCTGGAAAAGAGAAGGCTGCGTGGAGACCTCATAGCAGCCTTCCAGTATCTGAAGGGGGCCTATAGGGATGCTGGGGATGGACTCTTCATTAGGGACTGTAGTGATAGGACAAGGGGTAATGGGTTAAAACTTAAACAGGGGAAGTTTAGATTGGATATAAGGAGGAAATTCTTTCCTGTTAGGGTGGTGAGGCACTGGAATAAGTTGGCCAGGGAAGTTGTGAATGCTCCATCCCTGGCAGTGTTCAAGGCCAGGTTGGACGAGGCCTTGGGTGATATGGTTTAGTGCGAGGTGTCCCTGCCCATGGCAGTGGGGTTGGAACTTGATGATCTTAAGGTCCTTTCGAACTCTAACTAATCTATGATTCTATGATTGTGGCAAGATATTGCTGCCTGGGTGCAGAACCTGGTGGTGAATGTACGCCATGTAGATGCTCATGAACCCAAGAGTCAGGCCACTGAGGAACACCAGAACAATCGACAAGTGGATAAAGCTGCTAAGATTGAAGTGGCTCAGATGTATTTACATTGGCCTGAGTTGTCACGAGACCTCAGCGCTAAAAATAATTCACCCTTATATTGCCATCAGGGCACAGATAAACATACAGGTGGGCTTGTGATCAAGGGATAGACTTAACTATGGATACTGTTGTTCAGGTAATTGACGAATGTGAAACACGTGCTGCAATTAAGCAAGCCAAATGGTTAAAGCCTCTTTGGTATGGAGGACGATGGCTGAAGTACAAATATGGGGATGCCTAGCAGATTAATACTATCACACTCCCACGGAAGTGCCAAGGCAAGCACCATGTTCTTACCATAGTGAAAGCAACCACCGGATGGCTGGAAACATACGCTGTGCCCCATGCCACTGCCTGGAACACTGTTGCGGGCCTTGAGAAACAAGTCTTGTGGCAACACAGCAAACCAGAAAGAATTTAGTCAGACAAAGGGACTCATTTCCAGCATAACCTTATAGACATTTGGGCCAAAGAGCATGGCATTGAGGGGGTATATCACATCCCCTACCATGCACCAGCCTCTGGGAAAATCAAACGGTACAATGGGCTGTTAAAAACTACATTGAGAGCAATGAGTGGTAGGACTTTCAAACACTGGGATACACGTTTACCAAAAGACACCTGGTTGGTCAACACCAGAGGATCTGCCAACATGGGTAGCCCAGCCCAGTCAGAAATTCTACGCACTGTAGAGGTGGATAAAGTTCCTGTGGTGCACATAAAGAATTTGCTGGGGAAGACAGACTGGGTTATTCCTGCTTCAGGTAAAGGCAAACCTACTCATGGGAATGCTTTTGCTCAGAAATCCCAATATACTTGGTGGGCAATGCAGGAAGATGGGGAAGTCTAGCGTGTACCTCAAGGGGATTTAATTTTGGGGTAAAACAGCCAATTACCTCAATTTTATGCTATTACCTGCTATAAAAGATTTCTACAGCCCATCAGCTAGACGCCTTCAGGTCAGCAGCAGCTGGCCCTGACTTCCCTCCAGTTATCATCCCAACAAAGAATAAACTTTGACGAAACCAGACAAGCTCAGCAGTGAACAGATGAGTTCCGTGGTTTGAGCATCAGGCAACAATCCAACATTGCACAGTCTCTCCTGCTCTGAAAGACTATTACAAGAGATGAAGCCTGGATCATGGATCATGGATCCATGGATCAAATCATGGAGCCTGATCATGGATCATGGATCAAATGACTTCAGCAGCTTTACAGGGATTGGTCCATGGAGTAAGGAATGCTATCTGTGTGTGTGTGGGGGGGGGGGGGGTTGTATATGTATGTGTGTGTGCGTATATATGCATGAGGCAAAAGCAATGGTATATTAAAAAATGTGGGATCTGAGCATGATGTGAATGGTATGGAATAAGGGGTGGATACTGTCCTGGGTTCAGTAGTAGCAGTCATTTTTGTCCTTAGTAGCTGGTGCAGTGCTGTGTTTTTGACTTTCAGCCTGGGAAGAACACTGGTAACACTGATGTTTTCAGTTGTTGCGAAGTAATGTTTACTCCAATCAAGGACTTTCTCAGTCTCATACTCTGCTAGAGAGGAGAGGAAGCCAAGAGGGAGCAGAGACAGGACACCTGACTGGTGTTACTGACTGGGCTTAAACCATGACATGCCCTAAGTCAAATTCTAGCCAGTTTTGAGCTTTCAGAGAATGGATTGCCATATAAAACCTCCCCTCGCAAAATAAAAAAATCTTTACTTCCCCTGTCCAGGAATATTTTTAGTTTAAACATCCACACTCCAACAACTGTTCTGGTTCTCTCACTGGCAATAAACATCACTGTGGCTGTCATCAAATACTTATCATTTCCAGTTCAGAATGCCTGGGGCCTTACACTCTCCTTTAAGCATCAGACACCCTGAGTTTGGCATCACACATTTGACATGATTTCCCAAGTCTGGGATCAGAAGTAAACCATCTATCAATAATTTAGTAGTAAAATAATTCTGGAAACAATGTTAAGTGTGACGGGAATGCCAGTATCAAAAAGAAGCAATTAAATAATCCAAGCAGTAAATTTCTAGTATCAGGTGGAATACCACCACATTTAACAATACTGATTTCTGTAAAGGTACAAAGTATTCTGCTGGGCTTCTTTTATTTTCACCCAGACCGGTGTAATTACTTACCATCAAATGTTATACAATGCAGTCACATGAACACACACAGAACAAATCCAGTTGTGTTGTATCACAATAAAATACTAAGTAATGAGAGAATAACATCAAGCTGTGATAAAAAGTAATTAATTTAAACACAAACTCCGGATAGAGTTCAATAGTTTGGAAACTGCAGTCCAAACCCAATAAACTGCATTTCCTTCAAGCAACAGTTTAAATGTTAAGAAAGGAAAAAAGTCTAAAGTAAAAAAAAAGGAAATGACCACTTTCTGAATATGATCAAGACTCAAATGTTATTTATATCCCAGCAGTACAACTTCTTTGAAGAATCAAGTTATAAACAGGCTTAACAGAAGCCCTGGAGTTGTGAAGTTGCAAGAGCTTAGTTCTTTTTTAAAAGACTGCACATTTGGGCACTGTCATCTGTCAAGGTCTGTCACTTCATTGACCAGTTTAAAAGATACATGCAGTTAGATCAACGTGGACCTAATAAATTATTGAAAATATGCAAAACAGCCTGCAATAACAAGTCTAATACCTGATTTCTTGGCTGTACTTTGCACTCCGCCAGAACCAGGACTCCCAGGAGAGCCAGTCTTTTTGCTCAAGAGACTGTTAAAGAAACTAGCCAAGACACCTTCACTTGTAGCATTACCTGAGTAAAATAAAAAATATATATATATATAAAATCACAGAATAGTTATTGTTGGTAAATGATATAACTTACTTCTTACATACATACATAACTCTTACCAGTCAAGGAAATAAACCTCAAATATGAGAGTCTCTCCTTGCTCAATTTAAAGACACTATTCCTTTGCATTCTTTAGCAAAGTCAGAGATGACTGAAAGCATATTACTACTCTTCAGGAATGGGCAGCTGTCAGAAAACTTTAATCTATTTGCATGCTTTTGGATTTTTCTAAATGTAGTAGCTAAGAAACAAAGTATTAAGTATGTTTAGGCAACTTAAGGAAATAATGTATTCTGAACTCCGACTGCTCTATTTCAAGTCACATGAACGACAAAAAAAGAGGAAAAAAAAAAATCAAACCTGAAGCTATGTCATAAATTCCTGTTATTAAACTAAGCCAAAATATTTCTACAAAAGAGGATTTAAAAAAAATAACAAAACAACACAAGATAAAACCAGTAAAATGCTTATTCATACTTTTAATATTTGGATCTGGTTTCTTAACTGATGTTATTGGTGAAGCACTGGGTACATTAGTGGGACCAGCTCTGCCTTGAGTTCTTGGGGATCCTGCAGGGCCTCTTGCAGAAGATTCCTTAAAACAAGTCAAAAATCACACAAATTAGAGGACTTAAATGGAGTAATTATATAAAGCAAACGTAGCACTACACACAAATTACTTTTTTTTTAAACCTTTATATTAGCACCGTAGTGTATGCACAATGGGGAAAACAAACAAAAAACAACACCAGTTATTTTCAGCATGTTCCTCCCCTAGAAGAAAGGATGGAACACAGTAGGAAGTTTTCAGTTCAGTGATCATCAGTTATTTCTATGTTTCCACAGTGAATTAGAATGAAGTCATTTATAAGCAACATTTTAAGATATTGCCACCTTTTCTTTTTTTATTTCCTGCAGTTTTGGGGAGGTTATATATTACACACTTTCATTTACAAAATGAACCTCTACAGGTTATAACCATTCCCCTCTTCCCTAGAAAGAAAGAGAACACCTCCTGCTCTTCTCTTAGATCTACTTACTGATGCTCTTGTAGGTGTTGTTGGCTGTTTGGCAAGGAATGACTGCAAAACCAACATATTAAAAATAAATATATTTAAGAAAATATAAAGGAATAAGATACAGTGATATTTGACATTTTTTCCAGATATTTACAGGCTTCCTCTTTGATATCTAAATACTTACAGACTTTACCACTAGAAAACAGAGTTAAAATGAGTAAATAAGCTTCAGTCCTTTGTCTTACACAGCTGTCCCAGAACTATAAACCAGAACCACAGACATCCAAGTCTGTAACCCCTACGACATTTAGAATCAAACATAAAGGGAAGTGTTAATAGTTTTTTAAACAACAGAGCAGTAAAGAAAATGGCAAGATACAGCATAACTAAATTTGACACCTTAAAGTCTTTCAAATGTCTGGCTGTAAGAAAACCACAACACTGAAATGTTTTAAAAGTATTTATATTTTACAGATGAATATAGCTGTATTGCAAAATTTAAAGTTATCTTCTTGCTCTTCTCCTTTGAAATGTAAATTATTTCTGTTCTCAGCATATTTTCCTTTCAAGTTGCCAAGATACACAGCCATGTTTCTACCCATATTTCTTAAAAAGTCTTATTTCATAATTACATCTGAATTTACAAAGCTGAAAAATGGCTATCTAGTGATTTAAATGAGGAATGAAAAACTGAAAGCAATAACAATGGAGAGCTTAAAGTGAAATCTTATTTAGTAAGGATTTATTTCATTCATCCATTCTTACCTGCTGCTTCATAAGAAATACTTGTTCATCTTCTGCCACCAGCTCTTTTTCGTGGACTAACTGTGGAACAACATATCTTGTTATTAGAGGTAAAAACTGAAACTACTGTAACTGTTTTTATGGTTTGGTGATGAAAAGGGGAGGAAAAAAAAAAGGCAAGTCTTTAATACTATTGAAAAAACCCACAACAAAACAGTCCTGGGTTCAGCAGTAGCAATCACTTTTTCTCCTTAGTAGCTGGTGCAGTGCTGTGTTTTTTAACTTTCAGCCTGGGAACAACGCTGATAACACTGATGGGTTTAGTTGTTGCTAAGTAATGTTTACTCCGATCAAGGACTTTCTCAGTCACATCCTCTGCCAGGGAGGAGGGGAAGTCAGAAATAAGCAGAGACAGGACACTTGACCCAAACTAGCCAAAGGAGCATTCCATACCATAGCACATCATGCCCAGTATATAAACTGGGGGGAGTTACCTGGAAAGCTGAGATCACTGCTCAGGTCAGGCTGGGTATCAGTCAGGGGGTGGTGAGCAATTGTATCCTCTCCCCTTATTATTTCCCTTATCATTATTATTATTGGTGGTAGCAATAGTAGTTTTATATTATACCTTAGTTACTGGACTGTTCTTATCTCAACCCTTGGAAGTTACATTCTTTTGATTCTCCTCCCTATCCCTCCGGGAGCAGGAGAGTGAGTGAGCACAGCTGCGTGGTTCTGAGTTGCCAGCTGGACTTAAACCACAACAAAACCCAAATTCTTTCCACATTTAAAAATAGTAACATTAAAGAAATTGTCATTAAAAAAAAATAATTGTAAGTAAATGGAGTAGAGTAACATTGATGCCAGCCTGTGGGCATTCTCCTAGAAAGATGAGTACTTGGTAAGCAGCCACATTCATCTTTTTAAGTATTAAACTCATCAGCATCTCTTCAAAGATACGAGCTGACCTTACTCTGTAAAACCCCACACTCAATCCCTCACCCCCAAAAGCATTATGCTAGTTCTTATCAGCCCTGACACTGCTATTAGGTAATGAATATTTCCTATAGGCGCATGAGTTACAAAAAGGATTAAACCCTTCCCTTCCATGAAAACTTCAAACAGTTCTTCCTTTTTCTAAATACTGGGGCTTGATCTAGAAACATTAGGTGTGCACAGAAGTTGTAAAAGAAGATTTTTGATAGAAACCAGAAAACAATTTCATTTACAATTTTTGGTATTATCCATTTTACACATATCCTACTCCTGTGTGCCTACAGTCACAAAGTTAATGGTATACAGAATTTATATAAATCATTTACTGCTCTTCCCTTACATGAAAAAATGTCGTTAATAGTATCTTAATGCAATAGTGACAGACTCTTGTTTTACAAGATTTGCTTTTACATGGTAACCTCAACGCCACGTTTGTACATATCTAAATTGTTGAAGTCCTACGTAAATTGTTGAAGTCCTACAAAGGTATTCTCCATTTTCAAAAGGTGATTTTGCCCCATGCATTCAGAGTTTCATGTGTATGGTTATTTTTGGACTGCCTTTCATTCACTGAAGTGAATGACTTCTGTGTTTGCTTGCAGCATTTTAAACAACTGGAAAACAAAAGCCTCATGTTTCACACATTTGGATATAAAACCCCTTTATATTTAATTCAGAGTTCTTCAACGTTAATAGGTATCAGCAGCCATTCAAGCAAAGTTTACTTATTTGTCAGGGTGGAGGGAAATGTTTACCCCTTTTTACCTTTCTTATGGGAGGTTTTACAATGAAGTCCTCATATGTATCTTCTGGTTTCACTGTCATAAAACTTTCATGTAAAACGGCAATTTTATTTTCATTGTCCCAACCGGCAGGTCTATAAAAGGAAGGAAAGCTTCGCCTTTCAGTCACAAAAAAAAACACTTCTACAGAGACCATTTATTTACTGCCCTCTACAGGTCAGTCCTAGTTCTCAGCTAAATTCCAAAGATACTAAGAAGCTGGAATGGTATATTCTAAGTAACCTAAGTAATATGCACTAAGTTGGTTTTTTAACTTGGAATTTCAGACTCACATACTAAGCTTCTGAATTACACAAACCATTCAAGTTATTTTTACATGTGTTATACGAAGTATAGTGCTTAACAGCAAACAATCTGAAATCATGCTGCTAATACAATTGACTTACATAAAAACTGCATCCTTTTCTACCACTAAGGCAGGTGTGGTAAAGTGAAAACCATATGTTTTATGTACAATGTACTTGTACAACAGATCAAGGTTCTTTTCCTCCTTAACTGATGTATAAATCAAGGCAGCCCCATCTGATTATTTATTTAAGGAAAATTATGTAAGATACATTTTTTTAAATTATAGTAAGTATTCCAGAAAAGTAGCTAATGGAGATATTAAGACTAGACCTTATTTTGAGAAACAGTTCAAGGCAATAGCTAAAGCCATTTAGCATTCAGGGAGAGGAAGGGGGTATAACAGGATACTTCTCGTTGACATACACGAAGTTACATGCCCTCCCAGACACTTAAATTTGAAAAAGTCAAAAACTTAGGAGACAGTCAACATCTCAGGTTTACATGGAAATTGCAAGTTCTGAGGGGAAAACCAAGAAAAAAAACCCTCATACAACGCAGGACAAATCCATTGTAAAGGAACAAAAGTGCCAAATCCATGTACAATTTAAAACCACCCATCAACAACTTCAAAACAACAAATGCTACATAGTAAATAACTAAACACCAAGCAATCTTGAAGTGCAACTTATCAGATTAATTTTACGTGCAATTTAACATTAAAACATATTTTCTTGCTTCCAGATTACAGCAAATCTCTTCAATACAGGAAAGGATACACTGTAAGCAGAATTTACGAATGTGTAACTGAATGAAGTCGAAGTGTTCTTCTCTGTAATCATGCTCCTTCTCTAGTACACTCACTGCATCGCACTGGCAGAAAGGAAGAGAAAAAAATAAAACCAGAAAACCCAGTCATTTAATTCCAGCACACCCTAAAACATCTTCCTGATTATTACATACACATCACATTTCCTGTGAGCCTTTGATTTTAAAATGCCACCAATAACTCAAAAGAAAAAGTAATTAACATATAATTGATAAGGTTATTACCCTTTTGCAAAATTAAAAATTGACTTTTAAAATAAATCCCTTTACTATTAATCCAAAATTCATTTTGCATATCTGTATAAATCATACTTTCTAGAAGAAAAGTAATTAAACTTTTCCATAGTAGCAAACAGAACCAGAAACTCACTTTTGTACAAACTACTAGCACAGGAATACCAAGGTTGTGAGTCAGCACATTTTCTCCAAGTGGCAAAGTAGTATGTTCATCTTCTCGGCCAGAAGGGCCTCTTCTCTGCGGTGATCCTTGGTAGCCTTCTTCAGGTTCTACATACTCTTGAAACTCCTTCATAACTATCATGAAAGAGATCTTCTTCAGGCACAACAAAGGAGCTAGTTATTTTTAAACCATAATTAAACCATAGCTACCTAGAAATCTCAACTTTTCTTTCCTTTCATAATGAGGCACTCCATGAGAACAGAACACAAGCTCAAGCCCTATGGCCCCTTCAAACAAAACAATTATCCTCCAGCAAAACTTACAGCAAGCTAAATTAAGTGTGTTTATAGCTGCAAGAGCTATAGTATGCACAAATGCACATTCCTCAACATTACTGGGAAGCTGAAAACAGAAAACAGAAAATAGTTTAGCAACATAGCTTATACTCAGTGCAATTTGTACATAGTTTGGGGAGAAAGCATGGTGAAAATGTAAATGGACCTGGAGAACACCAAGCTGAAACATCTACTCTTACAAACTATAACTCAAGTTTCTATTACTCTACATTTCTGTTGCAGGAGTCCAATGCTAGGCATATCAAAATTGCACTGCATAAATACAGACTCAAGCACTTCTAAGTATTATCTGAAAAGACTCATATTCTGAAAGACTACAGTGGAGTCTAGAGGAAACTAGGTGCTTTCTACATTTTCAATGTTTTAATTTTATGGCAACAATGAGTATTCCCTATTGAATATTATCAGATATTAAAGTGCCTAAGAAATGGTATTAACACCATTTTGGAAGCACACTGTGACCCCACACATGCTTTATCAAAACTGGGCTGCAACTTGCAGCCTTTATGTCTTTTTTCAGAGAGAAAGCCACAGACCAGATCAATCTGCCTACTGGATGTGTCTGCTCCCAGCACAGCACTTGCTGAAGGCCCAGGCCTTTCCCTCACATGACAACCCCACATGAAGACTCCTCCTTGCTCAGCCATCAAGAGGCAAGCAAAGCTCCATGATTTGCTCCCATGAAGGAGTCTTTATTTTTGAAACAGTGGAAGCAGGCTGACTTTATGTACAGGAAGGAAAACTCTCCAAAAAAACTCCCAGTCCCCAGCATGGTCACAAAGACAGTGTTGTTCAGTACACCCATCCATGTGACAGGGAAGAAACTATCTCACAGAAAACAAATTTGAAAAATTATCACCAAGTGATGATGTGCCATAAAAATCACACCTCCACTACACTGTACTGATTGATCTACCAGACTTGTGGCTTATCTAAGTAAAAAAGCTTTTTATTCAGAATTTTTCATTTAAAGCAAATGAATGCACCATAGGCATTCAGCTTGGTCCACATAACATAGCTTGCATCTAGAAATAAGTATTAAGGGAACACAGTTCTGCAAGCTGAAGTTAAGAAACATGCATCCATGCGATGCTATGCTGCAGTTACTGGAGTGAATTTAGCACATCTCTCCACTCTGCAAGCCTGTTTCTCTGTTCTGACTGCCCGCTTTGCATATGCTTTATTATCCCAGGGTTTTCATATCCAGGCTATTGCAACACAGTGATTCTCTAAGTGGCAGCTTATCTCAGACAGTGTATGAAGCAGGTTTTTAGCAAAGAAAATTTTGCTTTACTGATGAACTATAGTCACAAGTCATTCTTCAAGCCTGTGTGATTTATATTGTCTAAGCAGTTACACTAATAAAACCACAGTTACAATAGGAATTTCTTTTAGCACAGCTTGCTGTTAAAAGAATTACAAGCTATGGTAGCCAAAGGTTTGAGCACAGATCCAGCCTTAAGGACAGTCTACAAGAAGTCAGAAGACAAATATCTGAAATGACACAAGTGTCCTACACAGTGACTGAGGAAAAGAAGCGAGATGGAAGTTTGGGAGCAAAGACATTAAAGCCAATATTTCACCTGGATGCTGACATTGGACCAAAGTTCACCGCTGAGCCATAAAATGGCAGCAGAGTCCTGCAAGAGTGAGAATTAGCTCTCCAATTTTCCTTTTCCCTCAACTCTTATCGAAGCACAAGAGAAACTAGGAATTTCTACAACACTAATTTAGAAAACTCTAAGACAACAGTACTGAAATGTTTTATAAGTTGCCCAAATACGGTGTAAAAGCTTAGTCATAGCTGTTAACTGCCTCCTTCACACAGTACACTCTTAGTGAAGGCTGAAAACACTCCGCATTTATTTGGATTGCCATAAAATTTGGTGTGCCTCAGAAAAGTGCAAATCAGGTTAGCTGCTGTACTGTGAGACTATAACTGCCTTTCCATCTCCAATTCCCCCAAAATCTCTCGCACACAAAAGGAGAAAAAAAAAAAAAAAGGAAAAAAAAAAGGATGATTTTTCCTCTTAAAATTGTCAGGTTTTACCTTTTTATCTAACCTGGTGATCAAACCCAGGTGGCTTCAGTCATTAAGCTAGCTAACTCTAGCTAGCATGCTGTAGGGGACATAGCAAGCCTTTTGGGAAAGTAAATTTAACATTCAGAGAATATCAGCTACACAAATACATCTGAATGCTCACAGACCAAACAGATTACACTGCTCCCTAAAGTGAATCTAAGAAAGCTACTAGACGGTATTTTCAAGGCTGTAACACTCCAGAGTACAGCCAGCCACCAGCCCTGATCAAAAACAGCAACCAGCAAGGATCAGTCTGAACCTATACTTCAGCTGAGGAGGAATCCACGTGGCTAAGGTCTTTTCCACCAAAGGACTTTATTTTGAAGTAATTCAATATGAAACTAAACAGAAAAATACTCTCAAGAAATATTCAAAACTATTTTAGGAAAGAAAGGAAGAAACAGGAAATAAAAATACTGCAGTGACAACTGCTGGCCAGTGCCAGATTCTTTCCTGCCACATATATGCCAGGAAAGATTTATATAACATTCCTAAAGTCACAGGGTAGGAGACGCTGTAGTGAGAGACAATTAGATGTACCAGGATCACGGTCTGAGCCTTGTGAAAAACAAAGGCAGCGATACCTACTGGAAAACACACACAGTATGGGAATGGGACCTGGCTTAGATACAAAAAAGCAGACAGCTCACTTCGCTACTGAAATTTGTCACTATTTTTAAAAGCATGATTCTGTATGGAGATTGTCATTTTGTTTTTGTTTTTGTTTTTTTTTTTTAATTGGCCTTTATAAAAATCCAATTATCAAAATCTTATTACTGCAAGGGATTTAGACCATTAATTCACCTGATGTTTTGTTAGCACAATGAAACTGGAAGAGCTGTTTTAAAGCCTAATAGAATCTACCTGAATTAAGAGTTGTAATCTCAACTTCAAAGTAATTCTTATCCAACCCATTCTCAAAACAGTAATCTGAAGAAATGTATAATTACAAAAGAAAGTTGCAAGAGCTAGTAAAAAAAAACAAACAAAAAAACCAAAAAAAAACCAACAAACCCCAAAATATAACAACAACAAAAAAAAAACCCACCCAAAAACCCCCCCAAAACCAACAACAAACTAAAAACCAGACTGTATGGATGCACAAAGACTTACACTTCCATTCCATGTCTCTTATCTCTTCTGGAGGAATTTTCATCTTATCAATATGTTCTTGCAAGACATTGGCCCACTTCTGTAAAGACTCCATAACAGTCCAAGGTCTAGACATATCTGCAACAAAGACTACAATGGTGTCTTGCAGCGATTCTGCAGAAATTGCAAACTTCAATAGCCCTTTATGGTATAAGTCTCCATCTAGAATCCAAACATTACAGCGAGTATGATCTGAAAGAGAAAGGTACAGATGTAATTCAAAAGATGCCAACTTTTTTCTTTGCTAGTCTGCAAGTGAACAGAGGAGTACATTAGTGTTAAAAGGAAGGCCAAAACCCAGCTACCAGCAGATCTTGCCTGTTTATTAAGACAGGTGCATGTGTAAATTCAGTAGATGCTTTAGTTTAACAGTATTTTTTTCTTGGTTCAGAATCTTTTTGTTCGGAAAAAAAAAATAAATCTGTTCTTTAGCTTTTACTAAGGACAGCTGGCATGACAGCTTTTAGAAACTGCACAGCATTCCTGAATTTGAAAGATGCATATTACAGGTGAAACCAGAATACATGTGCCATATGTAACTCCAAGTTCCAAAGGTGTGGTTATAGCTGAGTCCAGCAGAGAAACCTTAGATGTCCCTCAGACACATAAGCTGGTTTAACATACTAAAGACATCTCACAACAGAAATAAGCTGCAAACAAGATACAAGCAACAAGAAGCTTAGGCTTCTAGCACTGACCAAACCTTAAAGTTACGCTACCTGCTCTTAATTCACATTGGCCTCTACTTGCAAGCTCCTTACAGAATGAGTACTAGACAAACCATTTGGAATTTTAGTTTTTGTGTTTCTCCCCCCCCCCCCAGTGTTTTGATAGCTATAAAAGAACGGTTTGTGTAGCAATAGCTGAGACACACGCTAGGTGGAGCTATCCCCCATGTCTTCCGGCGCCGGAATAAAGAATACCTGCTTGTCAATTTAAAACTTTTGGCGAGTTTGTTCCTGGAGTTTTCTCCGAATCAACATCAAGCGCCTAGTTAGTCATATGATGTAAACAGTAACTGAACCTTTCATAGTGGCTATGACTGGAGACACCAAAACAGAAGCAGGTGCTACCTATTAAAGACTATTTCAATAACTGCTAAAACAACATCTCTAAACTCTGTCAATATTTCATTACCCCTTTAGCCATGAAAGATTTCCAGCTTTGATGAATTTTACTGCAGAAGGTTGATTCTGTGAACTGCAACAACTCCGGCATTTATTCAAAAGGTATCAGTGGTAATTAGACAACCCTTGTCTAAGCTGTGTATAGAAGCACAACAGGGAAAAATAATTTCCAAGAAAACTACTTTAAAGATGTTGACAAAAAGACAATTTTCCCATTAGAAACCAGTGTATCAGCAGCACTTAGCTCAATCTGGAACAACCAGTTCAACTGGAATATGCATATGACATGACTGAGGCCAGTCCAAATCTGAGGAAAAAGAACACTACTTGATTTTGTTACAAATAAGAACACAACAGAATGGCTCTATTTCAGTGGCACATTTGGCACAGTCAGTACAGCTGTACTGCATCTGTAATCTGAGGCAGTTCAACCCAAAGTTCTCTGCAGTGGTTGGAATTGCCAGCTAACCCACATAGTAATGCTGCAAAACCAGTCAACGTTTGTCTCACTGTCCTGCTGTACATCCTCACTTTAACTACTCTGCATGAAACTCTAAAAGCTGCTCTAGAAACACTGCTTTAAGAAAATTATGCAGAGCCTCTCTTCTACCTCCTACAAATTAAGATTCTCAGCTCTCAAAAGCAGACTTACCAGCATACATACAAAACATCTGCCCATCACAAAGACAGACAAAAAATTAAAACTAGCCACACTCGCTGAGAAAATCCACTAACAGGACTCTTGTGCCTGAGCTGCACAGTTTAACGTTCCCAGTTAACTTTACTGTGTTTTCATCTAGATGAACTATGGTGTCACATAAGCAGAGGAAGCCATATGCTCCAAGGTTATCATGCCTGGGGCTAATGATCTAGGAGAATCATCTCTCAGAACTGCTTCTCAGGCAGTCTTAGCTTGAACAAATGTCTCACCC
>NW_026901349.1:0-3659 GCF_033783945.1 Neopsephotus bourkii | reverse complement strand
TCTACCCCTTGACAGCTTGATGGCATCAGGGTACACTATGCACCAGTATCCACTAGAGCCTTATACTTCTGTGGGACTGATGTGCCAGGCCATATGATCCACACAATCCGGTCAATCCAATTGTCCCTTACCTCCACCTGGCTGGAGACAGGGCCCCTCTAATAGTCATCACAATGTTGGACACTTAAGTCGTGTTGAAAGGGATTATTCTTCGTTCTCACAGGAGATGAAGTAAAATCAGCTCTTCCACTCCATCTGCGAAACTGCTCACCAGAGACTGAAGCTGTAGCTCTCATGGGATGATCAGTCTTGGCCCTTGCTCCCCTCTTCAATTCGCTCACCCATTCCTCCAAAGCTGAAGTAGGTTTCCTATCCCATTTTGTCATGTCTTCTGCATGATCCCACAGGTAAAACCATAGGGTGGCCCATGGCGTAAACCTCCTGTATCTCATCTCGCGAACAATAGGAAGCCTTTTGTTAATAGCTGAGACATGTGTTGGTACACGTGAGGAGCTGGATAAATCACATAGATTGTCTCTCAATTGCTTGAGATCCTGGGACAGTTTTTTCACAGCTGAGATGATGGAAGGGGTGAGATTGTCTTCCATCTCTCAGAGTTGATGAATCATTTCATCCACTGTTAGTGGTACTATGTCATTCTAGGTTACTGTTGTTAATGAATGGGCATGTGATGATGGTGCATTCTGTGTAAGTTTTTGCCACATGGGTTGTGTACATTCGATTTCATCTGGGTCTATGGGTATATCCCCGTTATTCGGCTTGATGTGATAGATCATCTCTACGATGGCTGATTCCCTCAGAGACTGGATGCCTTTGTCTATAGTAGTCCACTTGGCCGAACAACTCATACCATCGTCCTTGTATGGAAACCTTTCTTTCACAGCTGCCAAGAGCTGCCTCCAAAACCTGAGGGACCTTTTCTCTCTTGCAATTGCTTTGTCAATTCCCCCTTCTCTAACAAATGATCCCAGCTGCTTGGTTTCTGTACCTTCTAGTTTGTGACCATCGGCCCCATTGTCCCAGCATCAGAGCAACCAGGTGATGATGTGCTCCCCTGGTTGACGGATAAAATTTTTTCACATATTCTATAGCTTGGTTGAGGTCACCTCTTCTTTTTCTTCTTCGTCATGTGATGAAGACTCCTGATCAGATGCTAGACCAGGTGGTGAATACATTGTTTCTTCATCTTGCTTCACTCTTCTTGCCTCTTTTTTTGCTTTTTCTCCTGTGTACAGGGGCAGCCATTATTCTTACAAACTGGTCCTCTGGTTTAGCTGCAGTGATTATCACTGTGGTTTGAGTAGTGACTGTACTTGTTGCTGGGGGTGGTGTAGCTGCTGTGCTTGGAGCTGGGGTAGCCACGCTGTCTGTTTCAGACCTAAATACTTGCCCATACTATCCCACACACCCTGCCACTTATGACTGTCCAGCCTCAGGGAAAATCTCTTGGTCCTCCTATATCGTCGTTTAACCCCAGACAAGGCCCAAACCTGACTCTGCTTAACTTTTGAAATCAGATGAAATGGTAGTGGGCAAAACACACTCTGTATGTGTACCAACATGGTGATCCCCATCACAATCAGCAAAGAAGTCTCAACAGCATTAAAAGGCCATTCAAAAACTTCAAAACTCTCAAGTGATGCTGTAAACAGTCGGGAAGGGGAACTGGGAGGGTAAAAGAATGTCTCCTTCACAGGTTGGCCACCCAAGAAGGAGAAAAAAGATGTATAATTGATAAGCACTTTTATTATATACCTCCCAAAATATAAAGGTGGTGACCACACTGGGGACATAAGCCAGATCAGTTTCATGATCAATGATTCTATTGTATTACAAGTCATTACCATAAAGTACAATGAGACAAGAACCTTAGCCCAAGCCCCACACTTGAAAAACATTAATACAGCCAATACCAGCTCAAAGTAAGGTACGATATACTGAAACTGTGAGACCAAGAAGAACAACTTTGAGAGCCAATAAATCAGCATTGTGATGAGTGACTATTAATGGAGACAGACCTGTCGTTATCTCAACCCTTCGTGCCCCATTTTGAATGCCAAAAAGAACTGTTGTGGTTTAAACCCAGCCAGGCAGCTCGTTCACTTTCTCCCCCTCTTTTCCTCCCTCTTTCTTTCCTTCCCCCTCCTTCCCCGCTTCCAGACAGATGGGCAGAAGAATCTAAACAATGTAACTCCCACAGGTTGAGATAAGAACAGTCCAGTAACTAAGGTATAACACAAATCACTACTTCTTCCACCAATGATAATGATAAGAAAAAATAATAAAGCAAGAGAATATGATACCACCTGCCAAAAATGAGTCTGATCCAGAAGACCCCGTGTCCTTCCGGGTAATTCCCAGTTACCCCCCCGGGCATGACATGCTGTGGTATGGAATATCTCTTTGCCTAGCTTGGGTCAGGTGCCCTGTCTCTGCATTCTCCCTGCTTCCCTTCCTCCCTGGAACATCATGAGACTCAGAATGTCATTGGTCAGAGTAAACATTACTGAGCAACAACTAAAAACATCAGTTTTATCAGAGTCGTCCCAGGCTGAAAGTCAAAACACAACACTGCACCAGCTACCAAGAAGGAGAAAAATTGACTGCTACTGCTAAACTCAGCACAGTGCTGAAGAGGCCCTACCATATTATAAGCTGTCAGGAAGTGAAAAGGAATATGCCTTGTTTACTGATGGGTCCTGCCATATTGTGGGCAAAAATCGGACATTGAAAGCAGCTGTACGGAGTCCCCAGCTACAAGTTGTAAAAATTCTGAAGGAGATTGTGAATCGAGTCAGTTTGCTGAGGTGAAAGCCATCCAGATGGCCTTGGGCATCACTGAATGAGAAAAGTTGCCAGTGCTTTACCTCCATACTGACTCATGGATGGTGGCAAATGCCCTGTGGGTGTGGTTGCCGCAATGGAAGTAGAGCAACTGGCAACGCAGAGGGAAACCCATCTGGGCTGCTGCACTGTGGTAATATATCACTGCCTGGGTGCAGAACCAGGTGGTGGAGGTAGGCCATGAAGATGCCCATGTACCCAAGAGTCAGGTCACTGAGGAACACCAAAACAGCCAACAAGCGTGTAAAGCTGCTAAGATTGAATTATTTCAGATGGACTTAGATTGGCAACATAAGGGTGAATTCTTTCTGGCCCAGTGGGCCCATGACACTTGAGGCCATCAGGGTGGAGATGAAACATACAGATGGGCTTGTGTTCAAGGGGTGGACTTAACAATGGACACTATTGCCCAGGTTATTCACGACTGTGAAGCATGTGCTTCAATTAAGCAAAACAAAACAACTAATCTTGTGGTGACTCGGCACCCCAGAGAAAATTGCGTCAGAAAGTGGGACTCATTTCCAGAACAACCCTATAGACGCTTGAGCCAAAGAGCATTGAGTGGGTATATTACATCCCCTACCATGCACCAGCATCTAGGTAAATCCAACAGTACAATGGGCTGTTAAAAAAGTACACTGAGAGCAATGAGTGGTCATGCCCAGTATGTAAACTGAGGGGAGTTTACCTGGAAGGTCTAGATAGCTGCTCGAGTCGGGCTGGGTATCAGTCCGTGGGTGGTGAGCAGTTGTATTCTCTTCCCTTGTTATTTCCCTTATCATTATTATTGTCGG
>NW_026901348.1:0-3670 GCF_033783945.1 Neopsephotus bourkii | reverse complement strand
AGAACCGCGCACTGAGAACACTGGGTACGGAGACCACCGATTACTGTGAGCACCGGGTACTGAGAGCAATGGGTACTTAGAGTACCGCGTAATGAGAGCACCGCGTACAGAGAGCACTGGGTACTGAGAAAACCTGGTACTGAGAGCAACCCTTACGGAGAGCACCGGGCACTGAGAGCACTGGGTACTAAGAGCACCGGGTACTGAGAGCACAGGGTACTGAGAGTACCGCGTACGGAGAGCACCGGGTACTGAGAGCAGCGGGTAAGGAGAGCACCGGGTTTTGAGAGCACTGGGTAAAGAGAGTACTGAGAACTGAGAGCACCGGGTACTGAGAGCACTGGGTACTGAGAGCACCGTGTACTGAGAGAACCGGATACTGAGAGCACTCCGTACTGAGAGCACCGGGTACTGAGAGCACCGGCTACTGAGAGCACCAGGTACTGAGAGCAATGGCTACTGAGAGCACCGCGTACTGAGAGAACCGGGTACTGAGAGCAACGGGTACTGAGAGCACCGGGTACTGAGAGAATCGCGAACTGAGGGCACTAGTTACTGATAGCACTGTGTACTGAGAGCACCGGGTACTGAGCACTGGGTACTGAGAGCACCGCGTACTGAGAGCACCTGGTATTGAAACCAATGCGTACTGAGAGCATCCCGTACAGAGTGCACCGGGTACTGATAGCAGAGGGTACTTAGAACACTGGGTAGTGAGAGCACTGAGAACTGAGAGCACCCAGTACGGAGAGCACTGGGTACTGAGAGCACCGCGTACTGAGAGCACTGTGTAGTAAGAGCACCGCGTACTGAGAGCACTGCGTACTGAGAGCACCGGGTACTGAGAGCACTGGGTAAGGAGAGCACCGGGTACTGTGAGCACTGGGTACTGAGAGCACAGGGTACTGAGAGCACTGCATACTGAGAGCACCGTGTACTGAGAGCACTGGTTACTGAGAGCACTGGGTACTGAGAGCACTGGGTACTGAGAGCAGTGGGTACTGAGAGCACTGGGTACTAAGAGCACTGGGTACGGTTAGCACCGGGTACTGTGAGCACCGGGTACTGAGAGCACCACGTACTGAGAGCACCGAATACTGAGAGCACCGAGTACTAAGAGCACTGGGTACTGAGAGCACCGGGCATTGAGAACACAGGGTACTGAGAGCACCGTGTACTGAGAGCACTGGGTACTGAGAGCACTGGCTACGGAGAGCACCGCGTACGGAGAGCACTGGGTACTGAGAGCACTTTGTACTGAGAGCACCGCGTACTGAGAGCTCCTCGTACTGAGAGCACTGGGTACTGAGAGTACCGGGTACTGAGAGCACTGGGTACTGAGAGCACCGGGTACTGAGAGCACTGGGTACTGAGAGCACTGGGTACTGAGATCACTGGGTACTGAGAGCACCGGGTACTGAGAGCACTGGGTACTGAGAACACTGGGTACTGAGAGCACTGGGAACGGAGAGCACCGGGTACTGTGAGCACCGCGTACTGAGAGTACCGGGTACTGAGAGCACCACGTACTGAGAGCAGTGGGTACTGAGAGTACCGCGTACTGAGAGCACCGCGTACGGAGAATACCGGGTACTGAGAGCACTGGGTACTGAGAGAACCGCGTACTGAGAACACTGGGTACTGAGAGCAATGGGTACTGAGAGTACCGCGTACTGAGAGCACCGCCTACGGAGATCACTGGGTACTGAGAAAACCTGCTACTGAGAGCACCGCGTACGGAGAGCACAAGGCACTGAGAGCACTGGGTACTGAGAGCACAGCGTACTGAGAGCACCGCGTACTGAGTGCAATGTGTACTAAGAGCACCGGGTACTGAGAGCACCGCGTACTGAGAGCAACAGGTACTGAGGTTTCTGGGTACTGAGAGCACCGCTAACTGATAGCACTGGGTACTAAGAGCACCGGGTACTGAGAGCACCAGGTACTGAGGTTACTGGGTACTGAGAGTAATGCGTACGGGGAGCACTGGGTACTGAGAGTAGCGGTTAAGGAGAGCACCACGTACCGAGAGCACTGGGTACTGAGAGCACCGGGTACTGAGAGCACTGGGCACTAAGAGCAAAGGGTACTGAGAGCACTGGGTACTGAGAGCACGGGGAACTGAGAGCAGTGGCTGCTGAGAGCAACGGGCACTGAAAGCACCAGGTTCTGAGAGCACTGGGTACTGAGAGCACCGGGCACTGGGAGCACTGTTTACTAAGAGCACCGGGTACTGAGAGCACCACGTACGGAGAGCACCGGTAACTGAGAACACTGGGTACTGACAGCACTGGTTTCTGAGAGCACCTGGCACTGGGAGCACGGGGCACTGAGAGCACCACGTACTGAGAGCACCGGGTACTGAGAGCACTGGGTACTGAGAGGACCGCGTACTGAGAGCACCGGGTACTGAGAGCACCGCGTACTGAGAGCACTGGGTACTGGTAGCACCGCGTACTGAGAGCTCCTCGTACTGAGAGCACCGGGTACTGAGACTACTGCGTACGGACAGCACCATGTCCTGAGAGCAGCGGGTAAGGAGAGCACCGCGTACTGAGAGCACTGGGTGCTGAGAGCACCGGGTACTGAGAGCACTGGTTACTGAGAGCACCGGGTACTGAGAGCACTGGGTACTGAGAGCACTGCGTACTGAGAGCACTGGGTACTGAGAGCACCGGGCACTAGGAGCACCGGGTACTGAGAGCACCAGGTACTGAGGTTACTTGGTACTGAGAGTAATGCGTACGGGGAGCACTGGGTACTGAGAGTAGCGGTTAAGGAGAGCACCACGAACTGAGAGCACTGGGTACTGAGAGCACTGGGTACTGAGAGCACCGGGTACTGAGAGCACGGGGAACTGAGAGCACTGGTTGCTGAGAGCAACGGGTACTGAAAGCACCGGGTGCTGAGAGCACTGGGTACTGAGAGCACCGGGCACTGGGAGCACTGTTTACTGAGAGCACCGGGTACTGAGAGCACCGGTAACTGAGAACACTGGGTACTGGGAGCACCGGGTACTGAGAGCACCTGGCACTGAGAGCACGGGGTACTAAGAGCACTGGTTTCTGAGAGCAACGGGCACTGAAAGCACCGGGTCCTGAGAGCACTGGGTACTGAGAGCACCGGGCACTGGGAGCACTGTTTGCTGAGAGCACCGGGTACTGAGAGCACTGTTTACTCAGAGCACCGGATACTGAGAGCACCACGTACTGAGAGCACCAGGTGCTGAGGTTACTGGCTACTGAGAGCACCACGTACTCAGAGCACTGGGTACTGAGAGCACCGGGTACTGAGAGCACCGCGTACTAGAGAGCACGGGGTACTGAGACCACTGTATACTGAGAGCACCAGGTACTGAGAGCACTGTGTACTGAGAGCACTGGGTACTGAGAGCACCGGCTACTAAGAGCACTGCGTACTGAGAGCACTGGGTACGGAGAGCACCGCGTATTGAGAGCACTGGGTACTGAGAGCACTGGGTACTGAGAGTACCGCGTACTGAGAGCACCGAGTACTTAGAGCACGGACTACTGAGAGGTCTGGGCACTGAGAGCACCGTGTACTGAGAGTATTGGGAGGTGAGAGCACTGAGAACTGAGATCACCGGGCACTGAGAACACCGGGTACTGAGAGCACCGGGTACTGGGAGCACTGTGTACAGAGAGCACCG